>NC_080732.1:1932353-1962353 GCF_019097595.1 Hemibagrus wyckioides
AAAGGGAATCTGTCTTCCATTATGTCAGAGAATTGTGCTGTATTCATTTTATTCTCACCCAGTTTTTCCCCACCATTGGCTGTGAGGTTCTCAACCTCATTATTGGTCTCATCTCCTGTTGTTGCATCACTTATAGCCGTGTTAATTGATGAAGTCTCATCAAAATCCATTTTGCTCAGGTCACACGAGACTTCTGCAGAATTCATATTAAGCCCTTCAATCTCATCACTGTTTTCTGCTTTTAAGGATGAAGGGCACAAGAAGTTTTTTAGATGTGCCTCAGATGATTTGACTGGGGTGGAGGATGCAGCTGGCAGCTCACACTCATTTACTTCAGTCTTTGGTGGCAGTGGTGGATACTCCATGAAACTGTATTTGTGTGGGCTTTCAGCTCCCTCATCCTGAAGCATCATCGGGCTTGGAGGCAAACTAAAACCTGCTTGTTTAGCCTCGTGCCAATGTCGCGAGCGTATGTGGCTGTCAAGGGCCGACTTAGCCTTGAAGAGCGCCCTGCAGAAAGGGCACTTTTTATGAGTTTGGGAAGGCCCAACAGCTCTAAATTGACCTTTTCTTTCTCTGGCACGGGTATTCTGAAACCAGACTTGAACTACTCTTTTCTTCAGTCCCACTTCATGGGCAATATGCTCTAACATTTTTCTCGTCGGGTTAGAATCAAGTAGATACTTGTCATAAAGGATCTCAAGTTGCTCGGGTGTTATAGTGGTTCTCAGGCGTTTGTCTCTGTGTTGATCTTCGGCGCCATTTCCACCTTCTTTATCAATTGAGCTATCCTCTTTATCATCTAATTTACGTTTTAAAGAACCAGAGCCAGTAGCCGAGGCTAGGCCAGAGCCGCTCTGTGACGGTATCTGGGAAAGAGCTCCGGACAAAAGCTGACTGGTCATTAAAGGGTTATTGGGGTCAAATATCATGTAGGGCATATCCAATGGCCTTTCTAAAAATTGTGAATGCAAGAACTGGTTTTGAGCTGCAAGGAAATGCATATGCTGATGTTCCTGCCACAATTCGACAGTTGGGAATGCTATCTTGCATTGGTCACACTGATACTGTAACATCTGAGGAGGGATGCTGTTGGTAAGTGATGAGAGTGCAATGGAGAGAGGACTGGATGGGACAGCTGCAGACTGAGGTTGGGAGTGTGGTCTTGTCATTTGCGACTGAGACATTTTCTGTGGAGGCGGCTGAGGGGTAGAAGCTTTAGACGGCCGTGGATCGGCTACTACTTTTGCTGCTTGTAGAAGGGAATTCTCGGTGTGCTTTGATTTCTCACTGGGGATCTCAGGTTTGGGTGAAGTTTTTCCTATTTCAGGTCGAGGTGATGGCATCAGCGGGGAGCTGGAGCCCGAGCTGCTTGCTGTGACAGTGGGCTGCTTAGTTGACTCTGCGTGTCTCATTATGATCTGATCACAGTTGTCTACCATCTCCTCTGACTGGTTTTCATCTGCACCATCATCATCTTCATCTTTGTAACACAGCTTCTTTTGGTGAGTTATCAGGTCAAATATTCTGGGGTAAATAACGTTGCATTTCTTACACTGGTACTGCATGTTGCTGGTTCGGATATAACGCTCATTTGTAAGTTCTTTCTTTTCACTGTCCTTGGTGTCGGCTTGGTTTTCATAACTCTTTCTTGCCTTTTGGCGGGCATTTTGGAACCATACCACGATCACACGTGTTGGCAGGCTGAGAACCGTAGAAAGCTGCTCGATCTCATCATCTTTAGGGTAAGCGTTTGTGTCAAAGAAGTCTTGGAGGACTCTGAGTTGGTAGTCGGTAAATCGAGTTCTTGAGGATCTCTTGTTCATGGTTGCGTCAGTCTTATAGTATTCTATTGTGTTCATTTGGGATTCCACTCTGATATCTTCCAGTGTGGTCAAGGGTGGAATGCTGAAATTATAAGGAGAGTCTTTACTTCTCTGTCTCTCTTTGAAGAGCGTATTGCGGAACCAATGCTTGATGACTTTCTGTGGAAGGCCAGACTTCTCTGCCATTTCTTGTATCTGATCCTCATTAGGGGAATTGTTGATATCAAAGTAAGCACGGAGGATTTTCAGCTGATCATCTGTGATCCTGGTGCGAGGACGCTTGAATTGGGATTGCCGCAAGAAGTTTGGATCCAGTCCCAGTTGCTGTTGACATAACTGTGTGAGGTCAGAAGATAAAGAGTCCATTGTTGGAAGCTGTAGCGCAAGCTGTGGGGGTAACCCAGGATGTTGCACGGACTGCATCATCAATGGTGGAAAAATTGGCAAGTCGAGAGAGACAGGAAGCTGCACTTGTGGAGGTGCAGTGGGTGGTGGAGGTGGTGGAGGAGGGGGCGGCGGTGGTGGCGGTGGAGCTTGTAGGGGTGCTGGAGATGGTGTCGGTGCCTTGCCTAATGTAGTGGTGGCAGGACTGATGTTTGCTGGAGCTGGAGGTGCTGGAGGCTGTGGAGGTGGTGGTGGCGGCGGAGGGGTCTCTGGAGATGGTGGATTTATAGGATAGAGCTTATCATATGCCTCTCTGTACTGCTGTGCAAACTTCTCCAGTTCCACATAGGGAAAGAACTGACCATGTACATGTTCCTGGTGGCTCTTGAGGATTAACATATTGGAGAAAAACTTTCCACACATACCGCATTCTAATTTGTCGTGTATTTCTTCCTCTCTGGTCTTTTTCTGGCATTTTTGTCTATTCTCATTGTATTGAATAACCAGTTCAAATCCAAAGTTTTCCAGTAAGGCTTTTGCAGCATTACCCCTGGCCCCAGAAATGATGCGTGGTGGAGGAATTAAAGGTTCAGAAAATTTTGTCTTTTTGGAATCCTTATTTTCCTTATTGTTATCAGGATCACTGACAGACTCTTGCTTTGCTTTGTTGTCTTGCTTCTCCATGTGCTCTTCCACCTCTCTGGACATTTGAATCTCAGACACAGAGATATGATTGGGCTCTGGCTTAGGCTTGTGGCTTTGCTGCTGGGCTTTTTGTTGCTGCTGTTGCATCTGAGATGCTTGCTGTTGAGCTTGTTGCTGAGAAAGCTGAAGCTGCTGTTGGCCCAGTTGATGCTGTTGCTGCATCTGCTGCTTTAGATCCTCGAGGAACGACCCAGTCATGCCTGGCATCCCGAACGCAGCTGAATGCAATGCCAGCTCAGGGCTAATATTAAACTCGGTGCCAGGAACGTAGAACGGGAAAAGGAACTGGGGTTGTTGGAATTGTAACAAAGCTTCTGGTGTCATTGGGAAGTGGGGGAAGAATGCTGGATTCAGGAACTGTGGTTGGAAGAAGGCGGCCTGCTGCTGAAGTTCATGTTGTAATTGCATCTGTAGCTGCGCTGGTGACGGGGTAGACTGATGAGTTTGCTGAACAGCGACATGATCAGTAGTTTGCTTTATGTTGACCTCTTTGGTATCTACATTGTTCTCTTTGTTCGATGATACTGGTAAACTCACAGATTCTGTGTTTCCCTGACTGACTGGAACCGGACTATTAGATGGTACAGATCCACTTCCACTTCCACTTCCACTACTGCTGGAACTGCTGCTTGTTTCCAGTTTGGCAGTTCTTGCTTTAGTCTGATGAAGGACAGACCTCATATGAATCTCCAGGGTTGAGCTTTGGCTGTAGGCAACGTTACATATATTACATTTGTATGGTTTGTTGTCTATGTTGTTGCTGGTTTCCTGGGGAACTGGACTAGAAGCTTCTTGGAGAACTTTCTTGAGCTTGTGTAAGTGTGAGACAGAGTTGTAATGAACGAGCAGAATGTTCTTTTGAGTAAATGACTCCTTACACACAGTGCATTTGTATGGACGAGACGGGTCTAGAAACTTCTCCATTGTGAAGTTCGGGCCTTTTCTAAAAGGCAAGGTCCGCTTGGGTTCTGAACCCATCTCATCAAGCAAGGAGCTGCTGTCACTTCCTGTAGGACTGGCCTTCCCTTCTTGGTCCAGTTCATCATCTTTATCCATTTCCTGTTCTAAGGCTTGTGCCTCTTCCAGTGCTCTTGCCTCACTCTCTGTGATATCGCCATTGAGGGGTAGACTTCCACACAGCTGCTGCACTTCAGCTTCACTTAGCTCAGGGTGACCGGTCTCCAGGTGCTTTCTGAGGGCGAGGAATGTCCTGAAGCTGCGCTGGCACAAACTGCACATCGTGGCTGCCCGAATGGCGTGGTACTGAGAATGTATCTGAAGCTTCTGCAATGTCTTAAATGCCAGGCTGCAGTGGTTGCAGCGGTATTTATAGACGTGGCGGTCTGAGACAGAGAGCTGCTGGCGTTTTTGCAGGTCGCTCAGGTGTTCCTGCAGGGAATCCGGGCTCTTTCTGTCTTGGCCAGTGGCTTTTTTCCAATCTGGTGCCTCAGCAGCTTCTTTTGGTGGCTTGACTTCCTCGTTGGCAAGCTCAAGGTCACTTTTGTCTGTGCCTGTGCTATTTTTCAAATCCTTAGAGCTGTTTCCTGTTGTGGTAAAGAAAAAAACGGTAGAAAGCATGTGTTAGAACTCTTGTTGAAAGATTATTGCATTGACTTAGACAGAATATGTTTTGTTTTGCATTTAAAAATTAAAAACCTGGATGACGCTTACCCATGGGCTTTGCAGATGCCTCAGCTGAAGAGTTCATCACAGATGGGGCTTTGTCCTGTATGGGTGCAGGTATCAGTGAATTATTTGGCATTGGAACATCTGGACCTGCCACCTGGAATAAATACCAGATACACGTCAGTGAAAGTGACACCAAAGCACCAGAAAGGGAAATCAGCATAAATAGGCAAATAAACATTAATAAAGATATTATAGGGGAATTTATTTTATTTATATCAATTACTGGAGTATACAGCAAATCCGACAGCCTTCAACAGATGGAAATGATTTACGTACTGTCATAAGCAGCTTCTCAACACAATCTGGAGCCACGCTGTGAAGATGTGTGAGATGTAGCTGCAGGTGAATCTTGTTGCTGAGGACATCCTGACACAGGGGACAGGAGATGACGGGCTGCATGGAATGCTGGGACATGATATGCAGCTGCAGACGGTTTGCGTCCTTGCTGCTGTAATTACAGTAGGGACACTGCTGCACCTGAAATGAATCCGTTTATCAGAGAATGGTCAATATTTCAATATAATTAAGCAGACAGACAGTTTATCTGGCTAGATAGTCAAACATTTGTCTTTTTATTAATTAGCAAAACATGGACAGAATTTCTAACCGTAAGTTTAGGAGTGAAACATTATGCAAGCCTACGAGCGAGTCTAGCTATAGGAGATAGTTTAAAGTGCTGTTTCCCACCACCTGTCTTCATGTAATCCATTTCAGAAATGACTCAGAGCATTGCGAGGCCGGCTAAAGCATTATAATTTTAATTAGAATCACATATAATTTAATGCGATACAAACGCTTTTAAGCTTTAACGTGAACATAAAGACAGAACCATCCATTTAAACACAGGAAGCAGTAACTCACTTGCTCATTGCTAAGCGTCTTCTCCTCTACGGATTTGGGCCTCTTGGGTGGAGTATCGTTTTCTTTCTCCTGTTGAAGTCCACGTTTTCCCACTGCAGCATTCTCCAGAGTTTCTTTAGCCAGTGTATTACCTCCTACATGCACAAAAAAAATGCAAAAAAAAAAAAAAACATCTTAAGTCACACCTCACAAAAAATAACGACCTCATCATCAAACCTTAGGCGGAGATATTAAGCATAGCTCAGGGTGGCTGTGTTAGGAAAAAAAAAATCCAGTAAAGGTCTTAAAGAGGTGAGACCCAAACAAACACTGAGCCATAAATATAAAAGAACAGAATGAACCCTGACTCATACTAATCTACTTTATTGCCGGCTCTGCAATATCAAAAAAAACAAAAAAATAGACCATAAAAACAGGCCAAGCAATTCCAGTCATGAAGATATTCAAAATAAATGGAGAGTCACAAATGCATTATCACTGTGCTGTACGTCACGGTGCCATTATCCAGGCTATTTGGGTGTATAGATTATCAAATCACCTTCCCTAGCATTACCCTAAATATCCATGCCCGACACAGAGCACTGGAGGAGGCAAAAAATGTTATTACCATTTCAGCCGAGCTCAATTCAGGAAATCAGCCCCCCAGTTGTATTTAGAGAATGCTGCACAGAGTGATAAATCTTTCATTACCCTCATCTCCAGACGCAGACAGCGTCCCAGCCATCTCGCTCGACGCAATTTATCCCCTCCCTGAGTATGCAGAACACAAAGAATCCCCTGGCCGCCATCTCTCTCTCTCTCTCTCTCTCTCTAATCTGGTCACTCTGGGCTAAATACTCTTGTGAAGCAAAGGATGCAAAAAAAAAGTGCACAGATTTTAAAGAGTATATTAGTCTTCACTTTATTTGAATTTCCTTCGCATGTGCATGCAATTTAATTCTTTGCATCACGAGGTATTCTACTTATTTTATTGTAATCCTACATATCAGGAGCGTGACATATTAGACTGTCAAGGAAAGTGACACAGGAGGGGAAAAAAACAACCCCACAAGGGCACAATACAAATTTCCAAGAGCATCAGAGAATTTTCTGCAGCCTCAAATTGCTAGGTAATCTTTTTTTCCCCTTCTTCTTCTTCTCCTTCTTCCTGGCTTTGATATCCCTGCAGCATTGGGAAGTCATGTCACATACATTTCATGACAAACAGAAAACCTCATTTGCCAGACGGGCCAATCTCATTGCCGCACCGCACCGCATCTCCTGACCTCCCCCCCCCCTCTTCTCTGTTTATTATGAGTATTTCTAATTTTAACTTTCAATTTTCACCATCTTCCAGTCAATTTGCAACTAAATTATTTCCAGGGTGAGGAGCCGATTGCTGGACAACTGGGTGCAAACGCGTTTCACGATGCGATGAGTCTTCCCATTGATTGTCATCATCCTGAATGTAAATGTATAGTCTGGGAAAAGGGGGGGGGGTAGTAGTTGTAGGGGGGTAATCGGATTTGGTGCTACAGGAGGATCCATTGCTATGATTTATTTCCTTAATCAACGTACTGCTTTCATACGCACTTCAAAACAAAATGGAATCCATGTAAAGACAAAAAAAATAAAAAAAATCCCTCCAAAGAACTCGATACTGTCTGTCTGTGTGTATTATGAACATGGAGGAATAGTGAGGGGGAAAAAAAAAACCCACAGACACACAAATGAAATGAGATAAAATGAGAATGAATTATAAACCATGACCATTATAGCCTTCATCTTATCTTCTTTTTTTTTAATGCTTTTGTATGATGTGGGTGGCTAATGCATTTCAGGTCATCCCTTGCTTTCGTATTTTTATACCTCCCACTAATTGAAATAGGTTCTTTTTTTTCTGCGTCTTCAAAGCAAAGAAGCCGGAGATAAAATAACGGTGACATTGTTCCCATCCCCCAGTGACAAATGCATTTGAGAAGCAGGACCTTGGTTGATTAGATAAATCAAAAAGTGATTTATGACATTCAAGCTGTATGCATTATAAGAAGCGGAGCAGCCGGCTGGCCACCCATCTTTATTTACAACTGTCAGAGATCTCTACAAGGCCTCTGATTGTCCTACAAAAAGCAGAAACCCCTCTCTTGCCGCTTCTTTCGGTAGATCTAAAACGTTATCGCGGCATCATGCGGATAAATAATAGTCTCCACACTTTTTCCAGCAAATGTCAATTATATGGGACCTGCTTGATGAAGGCAGCATGAATTTACTATTCAATTTCCTGGACCACAGGCCCAACAGTCTGGCTGAGGTTACAGCGCTATAAATAAAGCCAGGTCTGAGTAACTTTAGTGATTTACGTAGATCCCGGGTTTAAGGTCACAAATTAAGCTTGGCTTGATAATATCTGAACGTTCACATTTCGAACCCGGGGGTCAGACAGCGGACCTTCCCGAGAGCATCACACTTTTAGATGTGCGACGTGGACGGCCATGTTGCTTACTACACGACGCACGTACAGTAGCCGTGGGGCTTCGTTTCGAAATGTTAACAAACCATTAATACATTTTAATATAATAATGCTCGGTAATGCTCATTTCAGCCATAATGCCTCAAATCCAAATTATACTTTTAAAC
Source organism: Hemibagrus wyckioides (assembly GCF_019097595.1). Lineage (NCBI taxonomy): Eukaryota > Metazoa > Chordata > Actinopteri > Siluriformes > Bagridae > Hemibagrus > Hemibagrus wyckioides. The sequence goes on from NC_080732.1 coordinate 1,940,435, forward strand.
AGGGTTAAATATGCAACGTTGTGTATTGCATGCTTTTTCTTGGTGTTGCATAAGATATTAATAATAATAATAAAAAATAGTGGTATTATTATTATTTTTTTTTTTTTACAAATTTAAAATGCAGGACATTTTAAGGAGCATTAATAACAGTTCATTTTTGTCTCTCCTAATGGCTATGGTCATATTATTATTATTATTATTATTATTATTGTAGCCCAGAGCCATTGCACATATTATTATCATCTCGGCAAAACAAAGTTGATCCAGATTACAAACATTTGCATGAAAAAAAAACACAATTTGGATTACAATTAATCCGTGGTGACACCAGATTAAAATGAGAAAGTAAATTAAAACCAGGGAGATTGTGCAGATATTCTCTCCGTAAAGATTCTGTGTGATATTATCCGAAGCACATATTTTTTAAAAAGAAAAATACTTAGCATAGAAGTTCAACGGTATAAACCTTTAAAACATGTTAGGCATAAACCCTGACCGTTTCATCCACCAGTAATGGATTAACTGTGATATTAATAAATCAAAACGCCACCCGTTTGAGTTTTAGTGTCGCCTGTTTGTGCTAAAGCGCTAAAGCTATTTAGCACAAACAGGCTCGAACCAAAAAACACATTTGACCTCGGCGGATCCGAGATGTTAAATGATGCCGCATATAATACAAAGTGCAAATTCTCGCCTCAGACAAGGCCTGTCACAGATATATGACTAAAAGATAGATGACTAGCTAAACTAATAGGCTCGGTCCTGTTTCAGCGTTTCTTCTGCACCATTGAACCCAACATTATGTAGCTCTAGGTATGGCGTGCATGAAAAGACATCCAATGTAATATTCATGGTGACCACAGATTTCCATCTCATACATAAAAAAAAAAGGCGTGTATGAATTCTTATTCGGCAAAGCAAATATAACAAAGCCCGAGGTAACAGTGCCAGATGCTAGCTCCAGGGGCTGTTCCCTGATCGCAACACAATGCTGTTTTGTACGGATTGTTGTCCTTGTTAATGTCCTACCGGTTACACAGAAACGTAGATTTGAAGTTAAAGCCTGGGACAATGAGGGGTGGAGTACTGCTTTGATTTAAAAGAAGGAAAAAAATTAAATAAGGGTTAGACGGGTGCAGTAAGGCGAGTGCTGTCTAATCCTCACGCAAAATTAATATGTCATCAGACGAATGGCAAGTACACTGAAGATTAATGAAAGGAGCTTAAAAATTACAAGCAACTGATTTGATTTCCAAAAAAAAAAAAAAAAGAATAATAATCTCGCACGGGTCATTGTGTAATATTCTTCCGCATCTCCACATCTCTGCATCTCTGCTGTCACATGGTTATGATTAAAATGGGTCAATGGGAGGCTTGTGATAGCATTCACATGCAGTCCACACATGCAGCCATTATTAGCAGGAAAAGCCCCACGGTGGAGATGAAAGAGGCAGAGGAGCTAGAAGCCCAGGCACACTATGAGCGTGTGTGTGTGTGTGTGTGTGTGTGTTTGTGTGTGTATTAAGAGGGAGGGTTAGTAAGTGAGTGAGTGAGTGAGGGAGGGAGGGAGGGAGGAGGAAGGGAGGGTGCCAGAGACAAAAGACCAAAACTAAAGGTCTTACTGGAGTCTTTCTCTGTCCTCTTGCCCTCCTGGCTTTCTCTCTCGCTTGTCTCTTTGTCCTCGGCCGCAGCCACTGAGGAAGCTCGTCTCGGTCCCTCGGTGTCCTCACCTGGTTCCTCTATAAGTGAGCACACAGGAAGTGGCCTGGTTACCTACGTTACTGTCAAACCATACGGTGTGTTTCTGTATATGAGTGCTGTATCTCTCTCTCTCTCTCTCTCTCTCTCTCTCACACACACACACACACACACACACCTCCAGTCTGTTAGCACTAGGCAGATTACAACAGTCCTCAGCTTGGCTTCCCTTCTCCTTCTTCTTCCCTCCTTCCCTCCGTCCTTCCTTCCTTCCCTCCCTGTGCGTGTTTAATAATTCCGTGGATCTCCGCTATGCTGCCAGTGGATTAATCTGTTTATGCTGTTAGCTGCTAGGTTGAAGCTGTGTACCTCTAATCCCTGAAAGGCCCACTGTTCCCTTTCATCCAGAGATCATTTGTCTCTCAGGGCACTGATGTCACATTTTAATGAATTTTTAGCAGGCTGAGTATTGCCAGATAACCAGGCTTGCTTCTCCCTCTATTCAGCTCATATCGCTTCCTTCTGCAATATCGCATGTCAAGAAATAATAATAAAAAAAAATAAATTAATAAATAAATCATATATATATATATATATATATATATATATATATATATATATATATATATATTTATATTAATCAATAAAATGAACTTATATTTAAAAATGATATATATTTTCTATATTTTTTAAAATATCTTTATAAATTTCTTTATTTTTTATATATACACATACAAATTAATCAATAAAAATAAATAATAAATTAAAATCAATTAATCAATTAAAAAACTGTGAAAAGTGCTTTACTCATGGATTTTTATAAACCTTTAATAAACTGTATTAATCGACCATGAAGACACTAATAGGTCACCACTGCATTTGCATACCAGCTCTCGAGTCATTGTTTGGTAAGCACAGAGGCCTCGGACCCGGACGGATACGTGATATAATTAACCCTTTCGGATCCCCCATGCAGGGCTGGCGCCGACATTTTAAGTGCAACACATTAAGTGGAAATTATATACAGCATGAAATTTTCATGGCAGATGCTGGGAGTGATTGAAAGGAGAAATTGTGCCGCACTCTAGTCCTAATGTTTTATTAATAATATTCTGACAACAGGATGAAATATCTCCTGTCACTGGTGGCAGCTGGCTGAAACAAAAAGAAAGAAAGGAAGAAAAAAGCTATTTTGGCGATTGTGTATTCTAATTCGTAAAAAAAAAAAAAACAGGAAAAACGTGGGTCCGTGTGTTCTTCATGATGTGTGTTTAGTTTAATAAGATGTACACACATGTATTTGCTGTAGCGTAAATACAAAAACAATCTGCCACTTTATTTATCTGAAGATAAATCAAAACAGCTATTAAATAAATGTATTATAAATAATAATAAATAATAAAGATGAACATCTGCTACAATATCCTGTTCTATCAGCTAGCTTTTTTTTATTTTCCCATCCAGATGAGACTTTACTGGAACAGACCACAGGAAGTCCAGTTAGAGCTGTCTGTTCTCTGACCATGACTGGACTTTAGGATGGTTAATAAATAATTGGTTAAAAAACACAATAATGGACATTCAAGGCCAAGCGGAAAGCCTATAGCACCTCCCTCTGACCCCACCCCTTTTGTCCGTCACTTCTCCTCCTCCTCCTCCTGCTGCGTATCTCCTCCTCTGTCTCATCCCCCTCTCCTGGCTGTTGTGAGACTGTGACGTTCGGATTTACTGACCCATTCCCCCCAGGCTGGGAAATGAAGTGTCAAAGTGCGAGTGTCTCTCCCTCGAGGGGGCATCACAATTTTGGAATGCATTAAAGAAAAAGAGCAAATTATATATATAAAAAAAAAAATGAAAGAAAGAATGAACCTATCATCTGGGTCTCATCAGACCATTTTTTCCCCCTTTCTCCATCTCCTTTTTTTCCTCCTTTCTTTTCGCAGGGCTGTTCTGCACTTCTGCAGCTTCTCTGGTATGCTGGCGTTCGAGGGCGAGAGAAATTCCCAGACATGCTATCCTATACATCATGGCGGTGTGTCTGCCCTGTGCCTGACCCTGCCGATAGTTTGAGTAATCTGCATGTGTTGCAGAGGTGTGTGTGTGTGTGTTTGTGTGTTTGTGTGTGTGTTTGTGTGTGTGTGTGCCTGCAGCAAGGTCTCCTACCTGTCCAACTCTAGAGCTATGGACAATTCTACTGCCTTCTTGCTTCCACCGTAAACACCTCACACACCAAATGGGCACCATGTGCACTCTTTCTCTCTCTCTTACACACACACACACACACACACACACACACACACACACACACACACACACACACATGTATGTGTAGTGTCATAAATGCGAGCCTGCTAACTTTCATATCCTTAAAACACACTGAGCTTAATGACGGCCAGGGAGGCCAGGCTTCTCTCTCTCTCTCTCTCTCTCTCTCTCCCCACGGGTGCCATAACGCCTTACTCTGGTCATTATCCGACTGGTAAAGGAGACACCCGCTGAAAACAGCAGTAGAAACGCAGTGATTGGCATCATTAATGTCCGGCCTCGGCTGCAACCTACAGCTCTTTCTTCATGCTTAGTGTGAGACGAAACAGTAAGACGTCCTTTAATAGAAATAATAATAATGATAAATATTCATAAATAAATAGATAAATAATCATAAATATTTTCTTTTTCTCAAATCTCCATTGTTGTCTGTCTCATTTTAGCTATATTCTTATTCCTTAGCATCTCTTATTATCTTTTCATTATTATTTTTCTTCTTCTTATTATTATTATTGCTCTTCTGCTGTAAATAAGTGTATCCTAATTTAATCTAATTTGTATTATAATATTAATTTGTATTATTGAGAAATAATGACATCCAAAAATATCTCAGATATAAACAAATTTCTGTTTTTATATATTTATTTTATGGCTTAAATAAAAACAAAACAAAGCAAAAAAACACACACTGTCCTAAAAGTCCATGTAATTTTATTTAAAGCACCTGTAATTTTATTTATTTATTTTTCACATTTATTTATTGATTTATTTATTTATTTATTTAACTTTATTAGCCATTTCCTGGTCACGTGTGAAATAATTTCTTCTCCTCTAATCGCTAACGAATCCCGTTTGCATCTGTAAAATCAGGTAGCAGCCGACTGAAGGCCAGTTTCCGGAGTTCGCAGTGTGAAGCCATTGTTTTCTGCTTTGTTTGCGGCGTGTTTACGCTCCTCATTTCTCCCCCATCTCCTCCCGTGGAGGTGTGGAGACTAATTTTCTCTGCACACTTTCGGGCCTGAGCCCCCGTGGCCTCTGTGATGTCACATTCTTTCCCCTGGTGGTTTTCATTTGGCCCGTGTGTGTTTTTAAAGGAATCTTTGAAACCCTACACCGTGCACCACTTTGTCAGGGGCCAGTTGTAATACTTTCAGGATAATAACCTTTACTGACTTGTTGCTGCGCCACTCCCCCACCCCTTTTTTCTCCCAAATGCCCCCCCCCTTCTCCTCCTTCTCTTTTTCCAAATTTCTCCGTATTTAACAAGCATTTAGATCTTAACCAGATGCCGTTAATGTACCATGTCTAAAATACTAAACATCAACGCAGAGAGTCGGCTAAGTCTTCGTGTTACTGCTGTTGCTACTAAGCCTGGGAGAGAAGTGCACACACACACACACACACACACACACACACACATACACACACACACACACACACATTATCAGAAGCAGCAGGAGTTGCTAAGGAGGTGTCCCAGCAGCTGTGCATTATCCTATATTACACCGCTTTTCTCAGAGTATCGATGGAACTTTTCTCTATAATAGTTTCAATCCTAATTCCAAGAATCTTTTTTCTTTTTCTTCAGATAAGCGTTTCCCTTGTATTTTGTACTTTTATGACAAACAGGCCACTTGTAAAAACATTACTCAGCCTTATAGCGTGAAGGCACGGATAACGACCGGCTCTCCGGAGCTCATCTGGAGAAATCCGGAGTGCCACACTTAAACAAAAGTGAAAGTATAATGATGGTATCTTATTGTAGAGTTCAAGTGGTCATAAGTCGTCTGTAGTCTGGCCTACACAAACACACGGCAGAATTACCAGCCCTCTGGGTCGGGGGTTTGGGGTGAATCAGCGTGAGTACAAAGCCGGAGTCTTCCTCGCATGCTGAGAGCAGGCATGACGTCATTGCGCTCTGGGACACATATTGAGCCCATCTGGCTTTGACTTTAAAGACTGAACTACCGAAGGTTACGAGGACGCTCTCGGCTAGAGGTTTAGAATAATAACTGTTATGAAAATGTCTTACTGAGAAGAAGAAGAAGAAGAAGAAGAAGAAGAAATACAGATGCCATTTTGTTCCTGTCAATAGTTCTGTTTTTTTTTTTTGTGTAACTTATTAAAGGATCGCGTCAAAACAAACTTATGAGGAAAACGCTCGGATCAGCACTCGCACGAATCGGCAATTATTGCCATGTGAGTGTGTGTAGTCTCTCTCGCTCTCTCTCTCTGTCCTCTCGTCAAAATAGATCTTGCATCTGGAACTATTATTTCATTTTCCACCTGTCATATACGAGCCCACGTAATAAAGATTAAAGCCATCCGTTTTGCTGAAACCGAAAATGCGGCTCGACTTTCACGCCACTAACGATTCTGAACAGAGAGGGACTGCGGCGCTGTCTTAAAAATGACACTTTTTTATTGATTGTAAATCTTTTTTTTTTAGCATCGGATGAATATTATCAAAAGAATATCTCATTTTTATGAGGCTTTGTCGATGGCTTTGTCACACACGCTAAAATTAATGAGAGATTTTTAGCCAGGAATTAGCAAATGGCATGCATGAGGTCAATAAGGGTGTCCTAACAAATTATTTTAAATTGTATATCTTTTTTTTTTAAGTACTAATTTAGTCACATAAGTGACATTAGTAATAAGTGACATCACCAATTAATATAGTAAAAATAATAAAATAATAATAAGCAGAACTGATGAGTATTTTCTTCTCGTGATCTTTGGGAAATCTGAAATTTGGAACGTACCAAATATTCTGCAGGGGTGATGGGAAACGGATTCACGCGTCCCTTAACGGAAACGTTTTACCGCCAATGGTGATTTCCAGGTAAAGTGTAATTATACAGTTATAATGCATAATAACTGTAGATTTTTATGTAGGTGTGATTTATTTACCTGAAACATGGTGTGATGAAGGAAAGAAACTTTATTTAAAATGTCTTTTACCTTTCAGTCCTCTCTCTCTAAAGCCTTTCACACACCCGGATGTTAGACATCGCTTGAGTTTTGTTGTGCCACACACACACACACACACACACACACACACACACACACACACACACACACACAGGCGTACTCGCTGCACTATTTGAAAATAATTTAAACAGATTCATGCTCCCTCCTCCCTTCCCTTCCTCCCTCCATTCCTCGTCTTTTATTATTCTCTGTCCAATATTTATTCAAGACATGATTATAAACATCTGCCCTGGGTAGCTGTTTCATCTGCACAGGAGCCAAAAGGCCTGGAAATTTCACACACGGCCGCCAACGTGACCCTGGCTCCAACAGAGCACATGGCTCTCTCTCTCTCTCTCTCTCTCCCTCTCTTTTTTTATCCTTCTCTCCTCCCTGTTTCTATTTTTTTCTGCTTGCTCTCCTGCTCACTGCTTGGCTTCCTGTCTGTGACTTCTAAAAAGCACTGGAGGCCAGGGTTAATGGCCTTTCCAATCTCTGTGATAAGAATTCATTTTGTTCTATTACCAGCAGTTATCGGAGGAGGCTGCAGCATCACTTCAGCCGAGGGTTCAATCAATGGGAGGACCTAATGAAGTAACCAGCTGTAGCTCCATTTCCCTGCTCAGCTCTATCAGACAAATAAGACCTATCTGTCACCCATCTGTAGGCCTGCTCTGAGAACCGAGGAACCTGCAGCCTAGTATACACACACACACACACACACACACACACCTGAGCTATACACTTTAGTCAGAAAAACACCTTACTCTTAAAGCTTTGTACATATGAACAGTTTTATTATTCTTTATTATTTATTTTAAATTCATCTAAAACTAAACGAAATACATGATTATACCCCCCACACAAAAAAGCTAATATAATAACATATAAGCATATGTCAAAGTAAAAAGTAAATTGCAATTGCTCTACTCTCCAAAGGTTTGGAAATTTTTTTTTGTCATTTTTTTCCCCAATCATACGACATAAAACCTGACTAATACAAACCACATGCTGAAAACGTGCGGTTTCTTTTATACTGTGTATTTTAAGACAAAAGCAATATGTTATTAAATTATACTGTAATTATCTTTGCATAGTCATTTTAAATGATTTTAATCACCGCTTTCCGAATATATATTTCTGGATATTTCGTTTCATCATAACGCGCGGTCTCGTCAGTCGTTCTGAAATAAGGTACGGCGTTGTACATCATTCTGGACGTGTCTAATATTTCATATTTCTATTTTTTTTTACAGCTTCCGCACATGATTTGAAGCCTGAGAGGTTACAAGACGCTTGCATCATTTTCTATATTTCATATACGAGTAAAAATCCAAGAGCAAAATGGATTTGATATTATTCAGGATATCGATTTCAATCTTTTGAACAATAACATGTGTAATTTGTTTAAATAGCGAAGCTCCAGCAAGTGATATTGATTTAATTAGGACGCTCTTAGCGCGCTTATACACTGCAGCGCTTCCTGTTTCTTGATTCTGATTGGTCGGAAAGTATTATGGTGAAAAATTTATTCTTCGTTCTAATATGTTATCGTTTTGATATTAACAGCTACGCCGAACGTAGGGCATAAGCGTAGATTTAAAGTTTATGGAAGGAGTCTCCAGTGTCAGAGCTTTGTAAGAGTCAAAGGGAAAGTTTTCTGAGATTTGGTTTTTCCTGTCTAATTATCTACAAGTGAAGGATTGTTTATAGATTCTTTAACATTGAACGTAGCTATAAATGGATAAAAATAACACGGTCTAATTTCAGTTCTTGGGAAAATCCTGAGTCTTAAAAAAATACAGAAATCAGAAAACAAGGCAATGTTATAATCATTCCCATAAGCAGGTACATGTAGCTATTTCGGGTCAAACTTACTGCAGGTCATTGCAGCGGTTATAACGGCTACTTCAGCAGCTGCCATGACAGTAGATGTGGTTTTTGGTCATAACCACTACTCTGAGAAAGCTACACACACACACACACACATCTAAAGTTCAGCGAGTTCATGCTGTCTAAGTTCAGAACCAGCTTTGATTTGAATTTACACGAGGGTGAAAAAAAAAATTACAAGCCAGAAGTAATTAGAGTGCTTGGGCCCCGAATCAAACCAAAATTCACAAACATGGAGTTTATAACGTCTGGGAGAGATTCAGGACAAAGGGTTAGAAGGACAGGGCTGTGTCTTACTGCTAGCTGCAGAGAAACGGCAACAAACAAGTGCATTCGCTCTCTTCATCCTCCGACAAAACATGCAAAAAAACAAAACAAAACAAAAATGTCTATTTCATTACGGCCTAAACAATGTCATACGGCTCTCCGTGGCTCTCATAGACCCTGACAAAGGAGTACAAGCAGACATATGCTTTAAATAAATAAGATTAAGCTGATAGGCAGAGGCCCAGGACAACATTCGCTGTTCTCACTCCGCCTTTGTCTTCTCCTCGTTTGTCTAACATGGATGGAGAGGAGCAGAAATAAGTGCAGATGGACCGCATCCAGCTGCTTAAGGATATAAAGCGTCAACTTAACTCTGACAAAAAGGAGAGAGGGACTTATAAGAAATTAATGAGTGCTGCTCTATTGATTATTACCTATTAAAACACATCAATATCACATTTCTCCACCGATTCCTGGGACATGTAACGCAATTAACATCTACTACATGACTTCTTCTAAAAGATATATGTCTTAGGGAAAAACAATGAAATCCCCTCACGGGCACTTTGGCACCGACTGTCAATTATTTCCATTTACAACACACCAATTGTGGCTTATTGATTGTGTTTTAACAAAGTTGTTACAAAAAAAAAGAGGAGTAATGGAACAAGGGGTCGGGGTGGGGTACAGGCCGATGGGCTGCCGGACGAACGGACGGGCGGACAGCGTATCCGCAATTTGACCGGATCGATATTTAAATGACTCCCTTCATTGATTTAAAATTAACTTTCAATTAGGACATCCGGCGGACTTTTAACTGCAACACTTATCCATTGAGTATAAAATAAGGCAACGTTTTATTGATACCTTTAAACAGCGGTGGCCATTCCGCCATCGATTCGGTCATTTGTGCTGGCATTGGTATGCAGCAGGGTCTAACTCTTCCTTTGCTAACGGTCTCTCTGTCTTTGCCCTTAAATAAATATATAAGGCCAGGATCCATCTCACAGGACAGAGACGAGGAGATTAACCTTTATCCGAGTGGAGTCAAAGGCACGTTATCTGCAGAACTGTTCGGCTCGGTAATTACACATCCTCCGTGTTTGTAGGCAATCGACTTAAAAAATAAATAAATAAATAAATAAATAAAAGCCCTGTGCTGCTGTGTCGGCAGTCCGGAAGGAGGTGAGAACGAGCTCCCCGTTGGCCTAATCAGGTAACACACACCTTTTGTTTTGGGGAGCTCACTGATGGATGAAATCTTTATCTGTATTATTGATCAGCTGGGTCTCTAAACTGTCTATCTTGGCTACTGGAATCTCTAACGAGATTGCCAACTAGAGTATATCAGTTAACATTTAATCAATGACATCTTAAGACACGGGCGCTTTTAAAAAGGCAGTGTGTTTTCCTCCTGCTCACAACGATTAGAGAGGATTGCTCCGAACGGATCAGCCACCTTCGGTGCGCGGAGATCGGCGAAGGCCACTGGCCTTTTAAAGCAGCCGTGTCGATACGTGTAAATACCTGCAGGGCGTGGACGTGGAGGAAAAAAAACTGAAAGCGAAAGCAAGCAAATGCTTCTTCTACATCTGCAGTTTGTATAAAGATAAGGATGTTAAATACTATGTTATGAAGCCTCGAAGCGCTAGTCGATGTATAATCCACGCTCACGTATAGATCCTGCGTTATTTCTTGCCTCCTTTTGGTGCAATGAGGTGTCAGCAATCCGAGCGTGCAATCCATTAGATTCCTGTTTGGATCGTCAGTTGTTTATGCAGCGTCCCCTTCGCTCCCCCTTCCCCTCTCTCTTTCATTTCCCTTTCTCCAGGCCCAATTAAGCCCTGTGTTCGTCACAGTGTCCGCGGCGTCTGCCACTCACTCTCAGACCGCAGCGCCTCTGGCCACTACAATCATTACCTATTCATTTGCTTGCCTAAACCGTCCCTCGGAGCAAAACACGAGTGGGGCTAATTATGTAAAACATTAGTACAGCCAAAGCCTGCAATTTCCCATCTCCTCCTCTCTTCTCTGACATTCAGTCATGGCTTTAATGGGACAAACATTCGATGTCCTCAATGGGCCCGCATGCTGGGGAATGGGAAGTGTGTCCTTTTATTTTGGATAGATTCTTAAGCATTCTTCAAGCTGGGAGTTGATTATTTTTCTGTAACAGCAGATCCTGAAGTGTTTGACTCCTCAAACACTGTTTATTTATTAAGTACTTTGAAATAATCCTCTTATAGTTACATTTATTCCTACGTTAAAGAAGCTTTCAAACAGCCTCTTTATTTATTTATTTATTTTCGACACAGATTTTGTAACTTCTCTGTCCCTAAGATCTCCGGAAAACTGTTACAAAGCTCCGACACCGGAGACTCCTTCCGCCAGCGTTAAATAAACGTCTCTGAAACTAACCACAATTCTAAATTTTTTCAAAATCTGTCTATTATTAGGTTCAAACTGCATGCCACCTACGATGTGAGGTTTAGAAGAAAGAAAAAAAGAGGCAAGCCAGACCGCATGACCTTTTGCGAAAACATCATGACAGCTTTAATCAGGGCGGTGTTTAATTTAAGAATAACGCACACAATCTCTTTCTGATTTGCATCTGGCACAATTACTGGGAGATGATAGCAGAGAGAGAGAGAGAGAGAGAGAGAGAGAGAGTGACGTATCCTTGTCCGGGTTCGTCCCCACGTTTCCAAATAAAGGCACTCGAGTGTGAATGTGACGCCGGAGACCTCTTTCCCCCAACATCTAATCACACAACACAATCATTTGGCATATATTATGACAGTAGCAATTACACAAAGGTGCGTGACACCATTATTGCCATTTGCTGGAGAGATGATTATGCTAATAGAGAGATATATGGCAGGTGGCACACACGCTGGCAGCTGCCAGCCTGTCTGGCTTCCTGCTCTCTCTCTCTCTCTCTCTCTCACACACACACACACACACACACTCCCTGTACACACTCCCTCCCTCACCCCACCTAACAATACGAACACTTAAATCCAGCCGGTCCCAAGATATGTAATTAGGCTTCACTTAGATTCTGAAATTCCTCAGGACTTCAAAGGGATAAAACGGGAAGAGGAGTGTGTCATGCATCTGTCCAGATGCTGATATAGTAGTGATGAGTTTTTCATGCTGGTGGCTGCTTTAAAAATTTCATCAGCACATAAAACGCAGCTGCCTCCGAGTGTGCGAGGCGTTCATTAATGTTCATCACTACCTGCGCCTGCAATTACACCGTCTGCTACAGACTGCGGCACGTAGACCAGGGAGAAGCTCGATTTCAAACGCACTTGCTTCACGTTTCTGACTTAATTAGTTTTGTTGGGAAAATAGCGACGCCGAAGCAGAGAACTTAACCGCCTCTAGGTTTTAATAAGCAGTGAAGTGGAGCATGCATAAAGCAGAAAAAGGGGGTTTCGCGATGAGCCGATAGAAGATGATGCATAGGTATGGGAGAACGGAGCAGGAGTTTTCCGTGTCCTAACATCAATTCCAGGACATTAGGCGTCTGTAATATCGAAGGCATGGCCAGGCTTCAGTGGCTTCACACGCTTTTAATTCTTTTGTCCAGGCTTGACTGAAAAGGGAACCCCTGACTCAATTTTCCCAGCATCCACTCTGATGGGGGAAGCCCTCTCCTCACCTCTGCATGGAGCCTGCCTCTACATGAAAGCCCTGGAGATCCCTGCCAACAAAAATCAATGTATGGACGTTCAGAGCAGTTTTCAAGGTTTTGTAAGACAAATCTTCGGAGCATGAGCTGGTTTAGTGCTATTGAGCCGGGCTTCGATCAGCCGGCCCGGGTGAATAATGCGAAGGGGCTTGCTCACTTTACTAGCTCTCGAAAATGAAAACCGGAGCATCCGTTTAACAAATGCAACCAGAACAACTGGCGCTAAGCTCTCTTAATCTAACGTCTCATCTGGGGCTGATCCGGAGTGATCGGCTACGCCCGTAACAAAGCTGGCTGTATCTCCTGCACATTCTTTTGGTAATTAGAAAAGAGCTATGATTAACTATTAAAAGGGAGCTTATTGTCTGGAATCGTCACGGGAACCAGAACGGAGACGTCACATGGCTGCCATGATGAGCTAACGAATTAAATCAATAACGAGCCCGACGCGTACGCGTACAACGTTTTATAACCCGAGTTACAAGGAAAATCCGGCACAAACAGAATTACGCCATAATTAAAATAATGCGACTTGACGTACTTTATGAAGACGGCTCTTGGCGTGTCTTAGGGGAGACATCGCACGTGTGCAGGATCTGTCTGTCTCGGAGCTGGATCTTTTTTTTTTCTCGAGGTAATTAACTCAGCCATTGTTTTTTGAAGCAATTAAAGAAACATCAGTTCTTATCAGCGTGCAAGCGGTTTGAAGTGCATTCTCTGTGTTGCTGGTGTGTGAAGGATTTCTCTTTGCTGAAGCTTGTGAAGAAGATAGTGTGTTGGGTGGAGAAAGATAAAAGGCACAATTCGGTATCTGTGTGTGTGTGTGTGTGTGTGTGTGTGTTAGACAGACTGATAGAGAGAGAGAGAGAGAGAGAGAGAGAGAGAGAGAGAGAGAGAGAGAGAGAGAAAGAGAGAGGATTCAATTTCAGATCGCTGATTATTTCACCATCTCCTCCTTTTTCCATGCATGCCTAAAATCTTGAGAATCTACTCCAACTAAGTCGGTCCCCGCTCTCCCTTCTTCCTGAACACCCATTACACCCTCTTACTTCTCCACTGCTTCCTGAAGAGTGCCATCTCCCCAAGCTTAAATAGCAGAAAATTGCATTGCTTTTCTTCGGCCCATCTCCTCCATTTCTATTAACCTGCGGGAGAACAAAAAGCCCGGGCCCGTTGGTGTGTCAGAGCGGCTGATGGGCTGCTGATGGACCGGGACAAGAGTTACTTCCTGTTCTTCCTGATACTTCCTTTTCATTCGCGGAGGGACTACCGGCCTTCATGTTGACCCTTAGGAACATTTCCGTCTTGTTCTCACTAATCTTATTACTCTCAAGCCTCTTTAAAGGGAGAATTTAGCAGCTGTTGCTATAGATGAGGTTGAGTATGAACTCGAGGCTGAATTCTGGGCTGATGTGGTGATCTATCACGTTATCACTATCTTGCAGACGACCTGAGAACGCTGCGCATGCAGAGAAAGAAAAATCCCACGAGCATTGCATGTGCGTCTGTTTTGTTTTCAATCCTGTCTCCGCCCTTTCCTTTGTCATTGGTTTATTTTCCTGAATGTTTGCCTCATTTTTAAATCACGTCCTCATCTCCCTTTGTCCCCGTATCATTGTTAGGGATCGCAGTCATTCACTGTTGCCTTTATCTCTATTGTAAACCTATTTAAAATGGCTTTAGTATTGAATACTCAGAGTTGAATACTACTGAATACTCATTGGATACACACGTCCTGATGTCACAAGCTTTAAAATCTTCACATTATGGTATGGCGATGACAATGCCAGTTCGCAAACATCCGTCTGCAGATTTTTCTAGAAAAAAATCGAAAGCATAGGCGGAATATTTTCGGTTTTATGCTAACCGGTGACAAGGCGATGATATAGAAGAGGCCGCTCCAATAACATGACCGGCCTTGTGTAAATTTACAGTGATGGCAGAGAAAGAACAGGCCTCTCTCCAATCCCTCCCTGCCTCCCTCCCTCTTTCTGCTTCTTTTTGTACAGAGTTATTATAGGAAGATAAAAGCAACAGCGGTGTTGTGACATGAGTCCCTGTTAGCATTGGGCTGGAAAGAGGCAAGATGAAAGAATGTTCTCGTGAAATGATGATTGCTCACACGGCCCTGATTTTTCCTGGCTTTAATCTCCTGGAGCACTCAGATTTTCCTCTGTGCCATGCTGGGCCGGCCCGACAGTGCAGACCCGGGACCCGAAGCTTTAAGACGGGGGAACGCACTTAGGCGTGGAGTGAGTGTCTTTGTTTTCGTTGTTTCACTTTAAAAAGAAAACAAAAAAAACTTAATGCCTTTTTATGAAGCATGGAACCCTGTGCTGGTTCTCTCTCTCTGTTGCCCCGATGATGATTAGCTTGTAAAGAAACTGGATACCCGGATATACAATTATTAAGACAAGTGAGAGAATTTCCATATTACGTGTGAGTCTGTCTTATTTCTTACACAACCCTGCCAAGGGGAGAGGCATCCAAACTAACAAAATTTCAAAAAAATCCCCTCAAAAATGGATAGCAATACCTCTTTCTGAAGTGAAAGGCGATTTGGTAATGAACCTTTCAGTTCACTCCTGGGATAATGCAATCTGACTGGTGCATTAATTACTCGGTAACATCCCATCAAAATGCAAATGCAGCACTTGACCCGCGAGAGTGTCGTGCTGGCTGTTAGCTCACAGGGTTTCTGCACAAAACGTCTGTTTTCTTTTATCAACCCAGGCACATTTTCGACACAGGGTAAGAGACAGGGGGCACATGGTTCTGCCGGTGTTTGACATCCAGGCCTCTTATGCATAAGCTGACACTCTTTATTGTGGCACGTGGAGACGATGTCGCTCTCAAATAAAATATTTCCCCTTCACACACCGTGATCATGATCTGACGAGCTAAAGACACTGTGTATTAACCTTCTGCAGGGGCAGGGACAAGCTGGAGGAAGTACAAAAAATCAGGAGGAACCAAATGGATAGAATCGAATTGATAACAAGATGCCAAAAAACACCTCTTACGTTTACTTCAAATGGAAAAATTCGAAATTTAGGAGAAACTCACTAACTAACTAACTAAGCTTTAACCTCCAAAATGATCCAACCATGCCTACCCAAAAGTCTCAAGTCGGGGGCGTGGCTATCTAACACCCAGCAGGTCCCGCCCAGCTCAGGTTCTTACAGTTCTCCGCATTTTATTTACAGTTCTTTAAAGGCTCCTGTTATTTATTTAGAGGGCGTGGCCTTCTCTCGTGATCGATGCACCAATGGATGGTGCTGCTTACAAAAAAACGCTCCGCTGTCCATTAAAATGAGCGTGGAAAGCTTGATGGAAGTCACTGTGCTATAACAAACACTTCCACCAAAAGGAGACGATCCGGATCGAGCCTATGTCTGGGTACGATGAAAATATGGGTTCGTTTTGGAAACATGGGTTCTTCAAAAATGCTCTTTAAAATGTCGACTGTGTACAAAATTATCTTATTTATTCAAACCTGAACTCTCAAAGATCCCTCGCTTTTTTAAGGGTTTATTTGATAACTAAAGGTTCTTAGCTATATAGAACCTCCTCTCAGGCATACGCTCTCAGGTTTTATGACTCCTCAAAGGTTCCAAATTTTCTCATTACTCTTAAAACACTGCTTTAGTTCTACTCTTTCTTTGAGTAGAAAAGAAAAAACCCATTGATCTCTATTTAAAAAAAAAAAAAAAATCCTCCGTGACACATCCTGTAGCGCATCAAACTCCGAGAAGATTCTCTATTAGTTTCAGTGTAGTTACTGAATAATACGCTTTAAGATGAATAACTGAATAATAAGGTAGAGAGGATAAGAAGTTAAATATGCAGGTTGAGAGGGTCGGAATAAAACAGCAGTGTGTTGCTCCACTTTGTAAAAGGAAGCAGATTATTAATAGTGAGCAGGTCGATCCCTAAAATAAGAAATAATTCTTTGTTATCGGTTTGGACGAGGCTACCCTCAAGTGCAAAGCGTTTTGTTTTTCCTTTCTAAGGTATAATACACGCACTATGGCAGTGTTTCTGACCTCCCTCTTATTTATCAGTGGACGCTGGAGACCTGGAGGGGAACCCTTGTAGCAGGTACGCTTGGGAAAGATCTCCAGAGCTAAATTAGGTCCTGGGAAATAAAGATAGAAACGAGCTCTTGATCGTGTTGTAATGCCGCCGCTGCTGCTGTGTTGAGAATGTTTCTTTACACTATACATTATGCAAATTCCTCCTGCACACCTAGACACAGCGGGATAATAATCAGCAACCCCATTCACTAATCACCGAGTTTAACACGGCACGTTGTTAGCTCACCAGAGCGTCTCCCTTGTGTATGTGTGAGACACGCTTAATTCAGATCAGACGTAATAACAGGCTGAAGTAAAACCGCTCGGGTCCAGATGGAGCCTAGCAGAGAGCCCAGGCACATGTGCACACAGCTCCATACAAACAAACCAAATGAAACTCCACCTTTATTATTATTATTATTATTATTATTTTTATTATCATTATTATTGAGCAGAAAAGGCTTGACTGGTTGTATTTTTAAGACTAGCGGCCCGTACTGTACTACGTCTGGCTAATCGTGCAGGAATCATCAGCTCCTGCTCAGGGAACTCTCTCTCTCTCTCTCTCTCTCTCTCTCTCTCTCTCTCTCTCTGATAGCACCACGCCGCCTTGATCGCACTCGCCTTTTATTTAAAACAGCACCGATCCTGCGGACCAACTTCTTTTCATTTACATACATTAGCAGAGTTCAAACACGCCGCTAGCCATGAGCGAGTTCCCCAGATAACTTCCAAATCCGTATGCATAATGGCTCCCTACAACGCGAGCAACTTGGGAAAGACGGAAAGGGAAAGGGTGGGTGAGTTACGAGTACACGGTTCCCTTCACGGTTTTTATCAGTTTAAATGATTATATTTATCTGTTTATTAGGTAAAAGTGGCTAGCATTAGCTGATGTTCATTTCAGGAGGGGGTTTCCTCACTGTCAGTGAGGAAGTCCTGGACGACGCCATCTTTGATTCACGAGACTATAACCTGAGGATGTTGGAAAAGATGGAAATAAGAAATAATCTCAAGGAATAACTCGGAATAAGAACCAAGAGATCGCAAAAAAAAATCCACACTAACAAAACAACCTCAACCTCAACGTTGGAAATGGAAATAGTGGGAGGAATAAGGAAACATGTTGGATTTTACCATAATGGATTTTATACCACGTTAAACAGATACGCTAAGTGAACATGACGACTGTATTAAGTTGAAATTCCCAGCTGGTTTAACTCTGAACCCGGGTTAAGCTGCAAAGCTCCGAACGGCTAGCGACAATAAGGCAGGGCTAGGGATAATCAATACCAGCTATCAATCCTGCACTTTGTTCTGATGGATGAGGGCAACAGTGGGATGAGGATAAGAAAGAAAGGAGATATGTGGCCCTGACATGAAATGAAAGCAAAAGCCAAATCTGATTAAACCTGAAAAAATAAATAAGCAGGTAAATAAATATCTAATGCTTCCTGAGGACCAGTGCATTGAGTGCAAGGTCAGTGGAGAGGAAAGGAGGGAGGAAGGGAAGAAGAAAGGATGGTGTGATGGCCAGAGTCAAGACTAATTACTCGCAGGCACAGCAGTGGAAGAGGGGGTCACTAACTTTAGCCTGACACCTGAACGCCGCAGTCGTCAGCGGCCCCTGAGCATAATCGCCAGTGATGGGACTTGGGCTCTGCGCTCTGGGAGAGATGATAACTAATGACAGGGGTGTTGGAAACACACACATCACACACATCGAGCTACCAGTCAGCGGAAATCCGTTCGTATCATCACACGTTCGTATTAACACCGCTCCGGACTCGTAGTGCTTTAGGCAATCGCTTAATTGTCGCTGGTGTTGCCTGCCTGTGTGTCGGACGCGCTTTGACAATGGCTTGTCTCTTTTAATGCCCTCTGACAGTTAGCATTGTACCATCCGCTGCGGTTAGTGTCAGTGGCGCCGCCGCACAATTAAAACGCCGTGACGCAACCGGCTTCTCCGAATTAAGTCCAGATCAGTGCTGCTGCTATGGCTAATTCCTCAACTCTTAACACTCGACCCGCTTCGAACCGTCACTATTAGCACTTACACCTTCCCTGGTCATGTGATCTGTGCTTTAAACCATCTATCCTCCTTTTGTCACCATCCCACTATTCATTCACTGGCTAAGCTCAGCTTATTGTTATTGTTCGCCTCCAGAACAAAAAAAGGATATGCCTTTTTTTTCTTTTTTTTTAAATATGCGTAAATAGACCTGCCATTGCACTGCAGCTGCAGTCGCTTCTAAAGGTATCACGTTCCCACATGTCTGAAAGAGCCGCTTTAGAAATTTGCTACCTGCTCTTCAACACTACAAAGGCACGGACGGAAGGGAGGGGGAGAGAGAAAAAAATCAAATACCTTTTTCATGGGTGGAATTAATACGCATTAGTATGCAAAGGAAAGCATCCTGAGGATCCAAAGGAGGGCTTTGTATCACAAATAAGCATAAATGGCTGCAGTCAGGTATGTTAATGTGGATAATCATTGCAATTTCTGCAAATTATAACTGTCAGTGGGCACAAACAGCCTATGAAAACATGAGGTAACAATTTAGCTTTTGTACTGCGCCGTTTCCAAAAGTGGGATCTCGCTGAAAAGCAAAACAGGCTAAAAAGTGAGACTCAGCCCTGAAACATGCCTTTTTTTTAAATAGTTTAAGGCTGGCCATTTTCAAAAATAATTTTGGACTTTCTGCACACAAAAACCACAGAGTAATTATAATACAGTTGGGCAGGAGGATTATTCAGAAATGACTCAATCTTGAACCCGAGCCATTTTAGACTTTCTGGTGAGTTTCGTGAAAAAAAAAAAACAAAAAAAAACTGACCTTACGATATGAAAAATGATTCAACTATTTGGTATTGTCTCCAGTTAATGATACAGTAATATAAACTCTTGGCCAGCGACGGCTCTCCTGGGACAATTTACGTCCCTGGAATCAAAGCCTGTTTTGGCACATGGAGCTCATGCCAATCGTTTCCACTTTCCCATGGCCCTATTTCTAGAAAAGGGAGCGAGAAACTTGTTTAGCCTTTTGAGGACCCGTCTAACATGGTGTTATCGACTTTATTAATGGCTTGAAGCCAAACTAGACTACATGGCTATGCCACAGCGTGTTCTTGTTCCGAAGGCGATCCTCTCGAGACGCTCAGATGAGCAAAAAAGCAGTCGCTGGAGTGTTTGTAGCTTCAGGAGGGCTTGTGGCTCAGTGCAAAGTGCCCTCAGGTAAAAACAGTGGGACATATAGGGGCAGGGAAGAAAGTCAAGAAGCCCTGCGCTCTCCTCTAATCACAGCGGCCAGTGTTCTTCCCACTCTGTGCGAGGAATCAAAGGAAAATGGATGCCCTTGCATTAGTACATCACCCATGGCTAACAGAATGATGAGACCGATTTGGCCGTATGTCATATCTTACACTCCGCTGCCTTCCCATTTCGGTCTATGTAATGGCCACAAATTACGGTTACAAACCCTGGAAAACACCGTCTGGGGAGGGAGATGAACTTGAAATCTTGAAAAGTAACTGCTGTAATTGCCTGTGTGGCCCCTCGGTTAAAAAAAGAAAAAAAAACCCAAACCATTAAAATGACATCCGTGTCGTCGGATTGAAATGCAGAAAAGAAAAATGAGCGAAAAAAGAATCAGAAGAAGATGAAGAAGAAGAAGGAGCAAATTAGGGATTTTAAGCAAGGGTGGATGAAGGAACTAAATCGGCGTTCACAATGTCGCTATGGAAACCAAAGTCAGTTCTGAAGCTGTGGTGTAGAGGAGTTTGGGTTTCTCTATGACTTAGTCGACTTACTTCGGGTCTCTGAGAAACAAGAGTCTTACGTACAGAGCCAAAAAAATTAAATCTATTTTTTAAAAAAAGAAAAAAAGAGAGATTGTCTTTGAGTACATTTCTCTGAATTTGTTGAAAGAACGAATATTTTAGTTATCTGATGTAAATAAAATTCTAATTCCTCGTTTTTGCCGTAGCGCTGCGGGCTAAGCGAGGCTCGGTTTTTCTTCCCTTGCTTAAAGTCTCTATTCACTCGGTATATTCGCTCACACACAGATAAGAAACACATCACATCACCCCATTAATGTGTGCTGTTGCCCTACAGCTGCTATGTAAATGGTCCTCAGTCCAGTGCTGCTAAATTGGCCTGGTTTTGGAAAGCTCCTGAAGCATTATCACTCAGAAACGAAAGGCTTTCAGAGCCGCAGCATTTAAAGACTCGTTCATCTCCGAAGTCAGCCCCGGCCCTTTGTCTATAAGCATAAGCGTGAGCCAAACAAAGGCATCCTCTTCTCTCTCCTGTTCTAATATAGGGGGGGGGGCAACATGATGGCAGGGGGGCAGAATGTAAGGGGTTGAGGGGGCTCTTAGAAATAATTACCTCCATAAGATCTCATCTCCACTCACACAGACATGGCAAAACGGGGAGACGCAACCGAAGGACGCAAAAAGCCCTTCGCCGAGCCATGGTGCAATTTACAGTTAAGTTAGGCCAGAGAGATGGTTCTGTTCTTCTACAAACCACACAATTACACATCTCTTATTCTTCTCCAGAGTCTTTGAGGATACGAGCAAGCAGATGGAATATTTATACAGGGAAAAAATTCGTTGCAGAAAAACTTTTGTTTGATTGTCAATTCTGATTGGTCAGAAGGTGCTGTAACAGCAGATCGGATAATAGTTGCGCATGTAATAAGTTATTGTTTCTATATATTAACAGAGCCACAAAAACAGAATAAAAATGGTTGGAAGGAGTCTCCAGTGTCGGGGCTTTGTTTCCTGAACGTTGCGTAACATTAAATGTTACTATAAAGGGATAAATGTGTGAAGTGTTGTTTAATAAATAAAAAAAGTATCAGGAATAAAGTTACAGCTTCATCGTACCACTCACTTTTTTATTAGAAACATTACACCTCTAGTGTAGAAGGTCAGGAGTTCTCAGATAAAACAGAACATCAGGCATCAGACGGCATCAGAGGCCGTTTTTGGCACAGCACGCTACGTTTTACACGTTTTTTTTATGGGCGGGACTTTATATAGC